>NW_028158101.1:402380-444880 GCF_964263955.1 Coregonus lavaretus
TACCTATTGATAACATTGTGATACCCACAATGTCTAAGCAAACCTAAGCATGACTACTCATTAAATCATTTTAGAGACAGAAACATGGCTTTTACAGAGTGGCTGTGACTGTAAAAACCTGCTTCCCAGACGACATGAGGCTTCAGAATCCACAAGTAAATAAATTACTGATCAGGGTTAGACAAACACAGACTGGCCTAATAGATGGGTTGAGGAAAAACCATGTTGTGTTCTGTGGGCTTTTCCTGAAAATCAGACACAGGAAATGGTGCAGCATTTTGTATAGTGTACAGGGGTATGGGCTTTAGGTGTCGGGCCTTTACCAGACAGTGATGGGGGTCTATAAGGGACGGGCCCCAACATGCAGTGGCCCGGTTGGCTGAGGAGAGATCACCGACACAAGCCCACACTCGCCCGCCCCAGGGGGGCCACCGCTGGGAGAGAGGATAACACTAACTACATACAGTACCTGACTCCTCATTGACCATTACTACGTTGATAGTCTCGTGCAGATAGTCTCCCAGCTCCATGCACACATATACGACGCCACACCAGAGACTGGGGATCAATCCCCATGTGTTCCCTCTCCTCACCTGCTTTCTAATCTGTCTGTCAATAACAGCATCATCACAATGTCTTTAAGTAGTGTTCTACAGAAGGTTGATTATGAGATCAACAATAATTGACATTGGACAAGCCATTCAGTATACTGTACAGGAATATTGACTGAACGTGAAAGGAGTAGCCGGTTGTAATGCATTAAATTGTCCCCTTATTTAACTATATAACAATGAAATCATATATGTTTGTGTGTGTAAAAACTGATAAAAAATATTGAAAACACCCTCTAAAATTCTACTAAGTAGCCTATCATTCAAAACATCAATCATTTATGACAGCAATATACACTACCGTTCAAAAGTTTGGGGTCACTTAGAAATGTCCTTGTTTTCTAAAGAAAAGCATTTTTTTTGGTCCATTAAAATAACATCAAATTGATCAGAAATACAGTGTAGACATTGTTAATGTTGTAAATGGCTATTGTATCTGGAAATGGCTGATTTTTTTATGGAATATCTACATAGGCGTACAGAGGCCCATTATCAGCAACCATCAGTCCTGTGTTCCAATGGCACGTTGTGTTTGCTAATCCAAGTTTATCATTTTAAAAGGCTAATTGATCATTAGAAAACCCTTTTGCAATTATGTTAGCACAGCTGAAAACTGTTGTTCTGATTAAAGAAGCAATACAACTGGCCTTCTTGAGACTAGTTGAGTATCTGTAGCATCAGCATTGGCTCGTAAAACTACCTCTAACTTCCTTCATACTGGATGCAGAGACATAAAAATAATGGTATCCATGAGTTCATCTGACTCCAGGGAAGGTGATAAAGGGCTTCGTTGCCAACATCCCGAAGTATCCCTTTAAGGGATTAACTACTGTTTGTTGTCCAACAGATGGTATGTAGCAAGATTTACTTAAAAATCCCAGAATAAAAATTCAAAAGACATATGTCATTTGAGACGGTTAAGCTTAGCATTGCCACGTACAAACATAGAGTCCTGTACAGTGTGTAACGTGATAGGCGTTGGGCAGAGGGAGGGAGGGAGGGAGGGAGGGAGGAAAGAATGGCAGGAAGCCATCGCAAGCTGGGGCATGCTGGGAGGAAGGTGCAGAGAGTGGGGCATGCTGGAGGAAAGAGTCACAACGGGAGGGAACTCTAATCTTTAGAATCCCCAAACTGAAAACCAGCATGGGACAGGACTTACTGGGCTGTGAAAGTAACACTTCAAACCAGTGAGTGAGAGAGAACCTGATAGCTAGGGGATCAAAGCTGCCCCTCATGCATCAATACAGTCTATTTCTAAACCAATAGAGGGCGAGAGGAAACCACAACCTTTCACATGTGCTTATTGAACATATCCCATACAGTCCTGTATTATATCCTAAGTGTAATTGAAGGATGAAGATCCTATCATAATAGGATCCTAGATAATGGTTTGTGATAGATGTCTGTTATGACAGGTAAGTGAAGGAGCAGCAGGGAGGAGAAGGAGCAGCAGGGAGGTGAAGGAGCAGCAGGGAGGTGAAGGAGCAGCATGGAGGTGAAGGAGCAGCAGGGAGGTGAAGGAGCAGCAGAGAGGTGAAGGAGCAGCAGGGAGGTGAAGGAGCAGCACAGAGGTGAAGGAGCAGCACGGAGGTGAAGGAGCAGCAGGGAGGTGAAGGAGCAGCACGGAGGTGAAGGAGCAGCAGGGAGGAGAAGGAGCAGCAGGGAGGTCAAGGAGCAGCACGGAGGTGAAGGAGCAGCACGGATGTGAAGGAGCAGCACGGAGGTGAAGGAGCAGCAGGGAGGAGAAGGAGCAGCACGGAGGTGAAGGAGCAGCAGGGAGGAGAAGGAGCAGCAGGGAGGTGAAGGAGCAGCAGGGAGGTGAAGGAGCAGCAGGGAGGTGAAGGAGCAGCAGGGAGGTGAAGGAGCAGCAGGGAGGAGAAGGAGCAGCACGGAGGTGAAGGAGCAGCAGGGAGGAGAAGGAGCAGATTTAGCAGAGGAGGCAAAGACATGCTGTAAGGATTTCAGTTTGGTACTAAAACGGAGAAATAAAAAACCATCTGGGTCAGCGTTACTGTTTAGCTCTGTTGTAATGGATGATGCTATATCTGCAGACGCTGCTCCTTACGACTGCTGCCTTGGCTGGCTGGGCATCGGCACTGCCTCCAATTACAATACCAGGGCGGGCGCACGTGCGCGCACACACACACGCAAACACACGCACACCTCTCCCTGCTACTGCCATGGCAATATGAGCTGATGGGAGGTGCACAGTGCTCCCCTCAGAGTCTCCCACCCTTCCTGACAGAGAGGAAACACATATTATGGGATGCATCCCTGTTTTAGGAAGGCTGTTTTTCCTGCCTTGGTCTGGGACAGACAATATTGAACTGCATAGTTTCGTCTCATGGCCTGTCTGTGACTTGAATATGCCACACTGCACACTGACCTGTCAGATACTGTGTGTGTACAGCACACAATGCAGCACTCCAAGTGTTTTAGTGTACTTCCAGCTCATACCAGGATAGCTGCAATAAAACAGTAAGCTGGGTGACTGGTTGCTATGGCAGCTGAGGTTGACTGTGGCCACACAACAACTGCATTGTTGGGTAAAGAGATCTCAAGGTAAGAATGTCACTGTACTGTTTTACAGCTGTTGTATCCTCTGCACGTGGCGAATAAACGTTGAAACTTTAAACACAACTCTGGTCACAGGGAAACCAGTAGCAGGCCAAAAGAAGGCTTCTCCAGGGTTGGTGGTTGGTTGGGCATTCCTCAGCAACAGTGAGCCATCACAGGATTGGTGGTTGGTTGGGCCTTCATTGAATGATGGTAACCTGTCCTCAGGAACAGGGAGCCATCAAACAGCTGAAATAACACTTTAAATTATTAATGAAATAATAGCGTAGTAAAAGGGGGGTGGTACTGTATGACAGGCCCCTCCCCAGTACCAATGACTAAACACTAATAAGAGCTTTGGAGAGGTCAGAGATACTGGGTTCTTTATAATCAAATCAAATCAAATTTTATTGCCCACATGCGCCGAATACAACAGGTGCAGACATTACAGTGAAATGCTTACTTACAAACCCTTAACCAACAGTGCATTTATTTTTAATAAAAAAGTAAAATAAAACAACAAAAAAAAAGTGTTGAGAAAAAAAGTTAAATAACAGTAGGGAGGCTATATATACAGGGGGGTAACGGTGCAGAGTCAATGTGCGGGGGGCACCGGCTAGTTGAGGTAGTTGAAGTAATATGTACATGTGGGTAGAGTTAAAGTGACTATGCATAAATCATTAACAGAGTAGCAGCAGCGTAAAAAGATGGGGTGGGGGGGCAGTGCAAATAGTCCGGGTAGCCATGATTAGCTGTTCAGGAGTCTTATGGCTTGGGGGTAGAAGCTGTTGAGAAGTCTTTTGGACCTAGACTTGGCACTCCGCTACCGCTTGCCGTGCGGTAGCAGAGAGAACAGTCTATGACTAGGGTGGCTGGAGTCTTTGACAATTTTGAGGGCCTTCCTCTGACACCGCCTGGTATAGAGGTCCTGGATGGCAGGAAGCTTTGCCCCAGTGATGTACTACCCTCAGTAGTGCCTTGCGGTCGGAGGCCAAGCAGTTGCCATACCATACCATCTTTTCAGTCTCCTGAGGGGGAATAGGCTTTGTCGTGCCCTCTTCACGACTGTCTTGGTGTGTTTGGACCATGATAGTTCGTTGGTGATGTGGACACCAAGTTACTTGAAGCTCTCAACCTGTTCCACTACAGCCCCGTCGATGAGAATGGGGGCGTGCTCAGTCCTCTTTTTTTTTCCTGTAGTCCACAATCATCTCCTTTGTCTTGGTCACGTTGAGGGAGAGGTTGTTATCCTGGTACCACACGGCCAGGTCTCTGACCTCCTCCCTATAGGCTGTCTCATCATTGTCGGTGATCAGGCCTACCACTGTTGTGTCGTCGGCAAACTTAATGATGGTGTTGGAGTCGTGCCTGGCCATGCAGTCATGGGTGAACAGGGAGTACAGGAGGGGACTGAGCACGCACCCCTGAGGGGCCCCCGTGTTGAGGATCAGTGTGGCAGATGTGTTGTTACCTACCCTTACCACCTGGGGGTGGCCCGTCAGGAAGTCCAGGATCCAGTTGCAGAGGGAGGTGTTTAGTCCCAGGATCCTTAGCTTAGTGATGAGCTTTGAGAGCACTATGGTGTTGAATGCTGAGCTGTAGTCAATGAATAGCATTCTCACGTAGGTGTTCCTCTTGTCCAGGTGGGAAAGGGCAGTGTGGAGTGCAATAGAGATTGCATCATCTGTGGATCTGTTGGAGCGGTATGCAAATTGGAGTGGGTCTAGGGTTTCTGGGATAATGGTGTTGATGTGAGCCATGACCAGCCTTTCAAAGCACTTCATGGCTACAGACGTCAGTGCTACGGGTCGGTAGTGATTTAGGCAGGTTATACTGCTCATCTCTGTGCTCCATGCTGGTAAGAACAAACCGTGGTGGTGAGATGTATCCCACTCCTAACACTGGGGCTCTGGTCTCCTAATACTGGGGCTCTGGTCTCCTAACACTGGGGCTCTGGTCTCCTAATACTGGGGCTCTGGTCTCCTAATACTGGGGCTCTGGTCGAGTAACACTGGAGCTCTGGTCTCCTAATACTGGGGCTCTGGTCTCCTAATACTGGGGCTCTGGTCTCCTAATACTGGGGCTCTGGTCTCCTAATACTGGGGCTCTGGTCGAGTAACACTGGGGCTCTGGTCTCCTAATACTGGGGCTCTGGTCTCCTAATACTGGGGCTCTGGTCTCCTAACACTGGGGCTCTGGTCTCCTAATACTGGGTCTCTGGTTGAGTAACACTGGGGCTCTGGTCTTAGCCCTAACACACGCCGGGACGTAAACAGAGCAGTGTGTGGGATCACATTTGAGTCCTCAATCACAAACAAGACTAATTGGGACCAGTCCCTAAGGCATACAGCATCTTACAGGCACACAGGCCATCCATAAACAGTCATCCTTTATTTACATGGTCCCGTCACAGCAGCAAAATGCAAGCACAGTGCAATCCTGCTTCCTCGTGGTAAGTCCCTGTAAAACAAACTGGGAAGGACAAACAAAAACAAGGCCTGAAGTACCTTCGTTCCACCGTCTCCAGAGCTGGGACAGAGTCCACCGTCTACAGAGCTGAGACAGAGTCCACCGTCTACAGAGCTGAGACAGAGTCCACCGTCTACAGTGCTGAGACAGAGTCCACCGTCTACAGTGCTGAGACAGAGTCCACCGTCTACAGAACTGAGACAGAGTCCACCGTCTACAGAGCTGAGACAGAGTCCACCGTCTACAGAGCTGAGACAGAGTCCACCGTCTACAGAGCTGAGACAGAGTCCACCGTCTACAGAGCTGAGACAGAGTCCACCGTCTACAGAGCTGAGACAGAGTCCACCGTCTACAGAGCTGAGACAGAGTCCACCATCGACAGAGCTGAGACAGAGTCCAGGAAGTGATTCCAGGTTTCTATCTTCAACTTACCCTATTGTTTTTTTCGCCTTTTGACTTGAACTTTCCTTTTCGACATGTCAGATAATGTAACTGACCACGCCAGTGGAGGCTGCTGAGGGGAGGACGGCTCACAATAATGGCTGGAACGGAGCAAATGGAATGGCATCAAACACATGGAAACCATGCGTTTGATGTATTTGATACCATTCCACGAATTCCGCTCCAGCCATTATCACGAGCCAGTCCTCCCCAATTAAGGTGCCACCAACCTCCTGTGGACCACGCATGCAAAGACTATCATACATAACAATGCCCCAGCAAAACACAGTCATTTGTATGTAGGCTAGGCTAGATGGTGGGAGAGCGGAAGCTGTACAGCACAATGGCCTTGTGTCAGGTTTCCAAAACAACAGTTCAATCTTTCAAGACATTTCCTCAATGGGCAACCACTTATCATAATTCCTCTAAGATCGAAAGGTTCTTAAATCTTTGCATTTTTCCTGAGTACAATAAAGACAAGGATGAAACGCCCACAACTCAACCAGGCCCAGGTCCAGCCCAAGGCCCAGACCCCAGGCCCATCCCCAGGCCCATCCCCAGGTCCAGCCCCAGGCCCAGACCCCAGGCCCATCCCCAGCCCCATCCCCAGGTCCAGCCCCAGGCCCAGACCCCAGGCCCAGGTCTATCCCCAGCCACAGGCCCAGATCCCAGCCCCAGGTCCAGCCCCAGGCCCAGACCCCAGGCCCAGACCCCAGGCCCATCCCCAGCCCCAGGCCCAGACCCCAGGCCCAGGTCCAGCCCCAGCCACAGGTCCAGCCCCAGGCCCAGACCCCAGGCCACACCCAATCCAAATACCAGGCCAGGCAACCTGAACACGAACCCCTTCCATTTCCACCCTGTCTCTGGAACAGCCTCCCACCCCTGCGGGCTAGGCCTCCCCCTCCTTCCCCTCCTCCCAGCCTAGGCCTACAGTTTCAGACTGAGGAATGTCAACAATGCAGCCAGCCTGGTGAAAAGTCATAAGAGTTGATCCCCACTGGCTACGGCAGACAGGTACCATCCAGATATGGCCAGTATGGTGCATGAGCTAAGCTAGGCTACTGCTGATAATGATAAAGAACTTTAGAATCCCATTTAATCAAACTAGCAGCAGGTACCGGGGGAGGGGGACATAATCTGAGATATGGCCTAATCTCTATTGAGGTTTCTATGATTTTGATTTGAATACAAAAACACATCTAAACTTGCCTGTTCATGACAAAGCATAGCTCTGACCTGGGATGAATACCATGACTACAGCATGCAGATAAGATACAGTCAAAAGCAACTGGCAGTGGAACACACCAACTGAGATTGGGGGGGGGGGGTGGTGGGGAACAATAACAACGCCATCACAAACGTTCACTTTCATCTTTTACTGTAGGCAGACTCCAGTCAGACGGTGGTGGAGACCTGGCATTTTAAGTAGATTCCCAAGCACACCTCAGCTTTCCTCCATCATCAGAAGACAAATATGTACCAGACCATTTTTCCCTGAAAATAGTTTCGGACACATTTACTCTTTGAATGTTTTTAAAGCACATTAGTTAAATGTGTGTTATCAAATTGAACATTGACTGTAGCTATAAAGGAATTTATTGACGATTTCAAAGTGCACTCTAATCCCACTCAGTCTGCAGTAGGCTAGAGCATGGAGTGAGTCTGAATGAGAGGTCAGTGACCACAGTAAGCCAGTGTTTTTCAGGACAAAAAAAAAATGATTTAGGTGGTCGGCGTGGCAAAAGGCGTGACAGCGGATGTGGTAAGGGGCGTGGCAATGGTCCCCCATCTTTATGTTGTTTTAAGCCAATTTCCTGCAATTCTCAGAATTTTGCTATGTAGCCGAGAGAACGTTTTGTAGTTTTAAAGATAATTTCCTGCAATTCTATGCATTTTGCCACAGCTAATGCTGTCAGTGGCATATATCCATGGATGCCAAGGGAAGCCAAGCTTCCCCAGAAAATGTAAGAAGAAGAAAAGAAAAAAACATACAATAATTTATCTTTCGTCTCTGTTTTCATAATTTTCCTACAATTCGCAAGAAAGCATCTGAGCGAGCGAAACAGGCCATCTATCTGACGTTATCTGGTCAAAAAGAGTATGACATGGTTGTGCCCATAGCATTGAATGCAAGGGAAGCCAGCGAGCGTTTGACCTCCCTTGATATAAAAAGTATAAAATAATAGCCAATCAGCATTGAGCTAAACTGAGTGAGCTCAACTGTGAATGGTCGTGGCACACCAAAAGAAAGTGTCAAGGGAAGCCAGTTTGGATTTGGCTTCACTCTAATCACATCACATCGAGAGCAATGTCATTGACAGAAACAACTACAATTTTTGCATCTCGTTGTGTTGTTGTCCTTCGTTGGCAAGCTAGCTAACTAGCTAATATTCGCCCTTTCCTAAATTAGCCATGGATGGAGATAGGGATTTGGACTTGTGGTTTTACTTAATTCTCCGTACTGGCCAATGATTATAACGGCGATTCTGATCCAACCATTAATTCATATATTGTGTCCCTGGCCTGAGAGGATGGAAGTTCAATATGTAGCTAGATGTAGAAGGCTAACTAGCTGGCTAATCGTTGCCCATGAAAGGAAGTTAGGCTAGCGAGCAAGCATTTTAGCCAGGTAGCCTAGGACAACAAAAACTAAAAGCGTGTACTGTATGACAGAGTCATTGACCATTTAGGCAACATGAAAGAGGAGGATGGCATTGGCGTTTCTCTACTAGTAGGGTGAGTCAACGTGTTTTTTCTACTTACACACACACACACACACACACACACACACATCAGTTCCATGGACAGTCACATGATATTTAGCTTACGTTGATTGGACTAAATTGTTTTTGGAATCTTTTAGTTGTCACTGTATTAGACTAAGCAGAGGTGATTAGATGATGTTGAAATGTTGAAGTTGAAATGGTGCTGGAATAGTGGAGGCAAATCTTTGCGATTTGAGGTAACTCTCTGGTGTTCTAAATTAATAGTTGAGTTAACATTTTTATTTACTTGCACAAACGCAGCACACACACACACACACACACACACACACACACACACACACACACACACACACACACACACACACACACACACACACACACACACACACACACAGACATCAGAACCATGGACAGCCACATCATATTTAGCTTACGTTGATTGGACTAAATCGTTTTTTGTATCTTTTAGTTGTCACTGTATTAGACTAAGCATAGGTGATTTGATGATGTTGAAATGCTGAGGTTGAAATGGTCAAATCAAATCACATTTTATTTGCCACATGCGCCGAATAGAACAGGTGTAGACATTACCGTGAAATGCTTACTTACAGCCCTTAACCAACAATGCATTTATTTTTAATAAAAAAGTTAAATAACACAACAACAACAAAAAAGTGTTTAGAAAAAAAGAGCAGAAGTAAAATAAAGTGACAGTAGGGAGGCTATATATACAGGGGGGTACCGTTGCAGAGTCAATGTGCGGGGGCACCGGCTAGTTGAGGTAGTTGAGGTAATATGTACATGTGGGTAGAGTTAAAGTGACTATGCATAAATCATTAACAGAGTAGCAGCAGCGTAAAAAGATGGGGTGGGGGTGGGGGGGCAGTGCAAATAGTCTGGGTAGCCATGATTAGCTGTACAGGAGTCTTATGGCTTGTGGGTAGAAGCTGTTGAGAAGCATTTTGGACCTAGACTTGGCGCTCCGGTACCGCTTGCCGTGCGATAGCAGAGAGAACAGTCTATGACTAGGGTGGCTGGAGTCTTTGACAATTTTGAGGGCCTTCCTCTGACACCGCCTGGTATAGAGGTCCTGGATGGCAGGAAGCTTGGCTCCAGTGATGTACTGGGCCGTACGCACTACCCTCTGGTCGGAGGCCGAGCAGTTGCCATACCAGGCGGTGATGCAACCAGTCAGGATGCTCTCGATGGTGCAGCTGTATAACTTTTTGAGGATCTGAGGACCCATGCCAAATCTTTTCAGTCTCCTGAGGGGGAATAGTGGTGCTGGAATAGTGGAGGAAGCTCCTGTTTTCTTTGAGACTTGCAGTAACTCTCTGTGGTTCTAAATCAATAGTTGTTTAGTGGTCCGAAAATGTTGGAAACATTAACTTGCTTGACCATGCTGTAGGTCATGTAACTGTTTGTTCCATGCAATATGTTTTGTGGTCTTCACTGGACAGATGTTGCTCTCTGGTTTTGTGATGAAACACAGGTGTGGTTGAATTTATTCTGCCACTGTCTTCTTATTGTCTCGGCCTTAGGCCTATACAGTGGGGAAAAAAAGTATTTAGTCAGCCACCAATTGTGCAAGTTCTCCCACTTAAAAAGATGAGAGAGGCCTGTAATTTTCATCATAGGTACACGTCAACTATGACAGACAAATTGAGAAAAAAAATCCAGAAAATCACATTGTAGGATTTTTTATGAATTTATTTGCAACTTATGGTGGAAAATAAGTATTTGGTCACCTACAAACAAGCAAGATTTCTGGCTCTCACAGACCTGTAACTTCTTCTTTAAGAGGCTCCTCTGTTCTCCACTCGTTACCTGTATTAATGGCACCTGTTTGAACTTGTTATCAGTATAAAAGACACCTGTCCACAACCTCAAACAGTCACACTCCAAACTCCACTATGGCCAAGACCAAAGAGCTGTCAAAGGACACCAGAAACAAAATTGTAGACCTGCACCAGGCTGGAAAGACTGAATCTGCAATAGGTAAGCAGCTTGGTTTGAAGAAATCAACTGTGGGAGCAATTATTAGGAAATGGAAGACATACAAGACCACTGATAATCTCCCTCGATCTGGGGCTCCACGCAAAATCTCAACCCGTGGGGTCAAAATGATCACAAGAACGGTGAGCAAAAATCCCAGAACCACACGGGGGGACCTAGTGAATGACCTGCAGAGAGCTGGGACCAAAGTAACAAAGCCTACCATAAGTAACACACTACGCCGCCAGGGACTCAAATCCTGCAGTGCCAGACGTGTCCCCATACTTAAGCCAGTACATGTCCAGGCCCGTCTGAAGTTTGCTAGAGTGCATTTGGATGATCCAGAAGTGGATTGGGAGAATGTCATATGGTCAGATGAAACCAAAATATAACTTTTTGGTAAAAACTCAACTCGTCGTGTTTGGAGGACAAAGAATGCTGAGTTGCATCCAAAGATCACCATACCTACTGTGAAGCATGGGGGTGGAAACATCATGCTTTGGGGCTGTTTTTCTGCAAAGGGACCAGGACGACTGATCCATGTAAAGGAAAGAATGAATGGGGCCATGTATCGTGAGCTTTTGAGTGAAAACCTCCTTCCATCAGCAAGGGCATTGAAGATGAAACGTGGCTGGGTCTTTCAGCATGACAATGATCCCAAACACACTGCCCGGGCAACGAAGGAGTGGCTTCGTAAGAAGCATTTCAAGGTCCTGGAGTGGCCTAGCCAGTCTCCAGATCTCAACACCATAGAAAATCTTTGGAGGGAGTTGAAAGTCCGTGTTGCCCAGCGACATCCCCAAAACATCACTGCTCTAGAGGAGATCTGCATGGAGGAATGGGCCAAAATACCAGCAACAGTGTGTGAAAACCTTGTGAAGACTTACAGAAAACGTTTGACCTGTGTCATTGCCAACAAAGCGTATATAACAAAGTATTGAGAAACTTTTGTTATTGACCAAATACTTATTTTCCACCATAATTTGCAAATAAATTCATTAAAAATCCTACAATGTGATTTTCTGGATTTTCTTTTCTCATTTTGTCTGTCATAGTTGACGTGTACCTATGATGAAAATTACAGGACTCTCTCATCTTTTTAAGTGGGAGAACATGCACAATTGGTGGCTGACTAAATAATTTTTTTCCCCACTGTATATCACGGTTGCAAGGCATATGAACTAACAGGCTATAGAGCAAACAACGCAATTATCACAACACATACACTACCGTTCAAAAGTTTGGGGTCACTTAGAAATGTCCTTGTTTTCGAAAGAAAAGCAATTTTTCTGTCCATTAAAATACATCAAATTGATCAGAAATACAGTGTAGATATTGTTAATGTTGAAAATGTCTATTGTAGCTGGAAACGGCTGATTTTAATGGAATATCTACATAGGTGTACAGAGGCCCATTATCAGCAACCATCAGTCCTGTGTTCCAATGGCACGTTGTGTTTGCTAATCCAAGTTTATCATTTGAAAAGACTAATTGATCATTAGAAAACCCTTTTGCAATTATGTTAGCACAGCTGAAAACTGTTGTGCTGATTAAAGAAGCAATAAAACTGGCCTTCTTGAGACTAGTTCTGTATCTGGAGCATCAGCAATTGTGGGTTCGATTACAGGCTCAAAATGGCCAGAAACAAATAACTTTCTTCTGAAACTCATCAGTCTATTGTTGTTCTGAGAAATGAAGGCTATTCCAGGCGAGAAATTTCAAGGAACTGAAGATCTCGTACATCGCTGTGTACTACTCCCTTCACAGAACAGCGCAAACTGGCTCTAACCAGAATAGAAAGAGGAGTGGGAGGCCCCGGTGCACAACTGAGCAAGAGGACAAATACATTAGAGTGTCCAGTTTGAGAAACAGATGCCTCACAGGTCCTCAACTGGCAGCTTCATTAAATAGTACCCGCAAAAGCCATATCTCAGACTGGCCAATAAAAAGAAAAGATTAAGATGGGCAGTCTGAGATATGGCTTTTTCTTTGCAACTCTGCCTAGAAGGTCAGCATCCCTGAGTCGCCTCTTCACTGTTGACGTTGAGACTGTTGGTGTTTTGCGGGTACTATTTAATGAAGCTCTTTTGCTCAAACTTAATAACAAAATCAATACTGTTAAATTTATTGTTTTGGGAATTTTAAATTGTCTAGCTTTCAATTTGGTGATAGTTCTCAAAGATTATTTTATAAATAAAATATATAGGTATTTTCTACATACTTTATATTTGAGTCGTTTAAGTTTACACTAAAGCGTTTCTACATCCCCCCCTAAAACATAAACATTATTAATATATTTTGTATGTATTTTTACAGTTTGGCCTTGGACATTCCGAAAAAATGCTTAGGCCCAAGGGTTTCTATGGCAGAAAGATACCTGAGTGTCAGGGTGGGCTGTGTGGTGGTGCAGGCATAACAGTCTCTTCAAAGCAGATGAACTAACCTACAGTATTAGTATGGTTCTGTGAATCCACAAATAGCCCGTCAATGAGACACAGAATCCCTAGAATCCCCAGGGCCTTTAACCTTGGTGTGAAGCACTGTATAGTAATACTGAATCTGAGCTGAATTATACTTTAAGAAATAATTCACATGAAACTCTTAAGGTTAGGGTTAAGTTTAGGCATTCATTCTGAATTATTAAGGTTAACTCTGAATGGTTAAGGTAAGGTTTAAGGTTTGGGATAGGCTTAAAACAAAAATCTCAAAAACAACTTTCTATTGCTGGATTCGAACTTGCAACCTTTGGAATCAGAGGCAGATGCTACTTGAAAGTAACAGCGCTCACTGTTGCCCGTAGTGGATGGACGTCGAATACTGACTTTGTTCACGGGTGACCTGGCTGGAAATGTCACATGGAGAGAGGGCTGTGCAAACTAAAATGGATGGGGAATTGGCAGTGGTTTGAAAATGGAGAAAATGCCATCTAGTCTAGAGGAGAAAAGAAAACAGATAACTGGACAACCCTTCACTGTTTCCCACAATTTAAAGTAGTTAGTAGCAGAGGGGGGGGGGGGGGGGGGGTAAAGGGAGGGAAGCATTGCTTTTATAGACAAATCAGGGGGCCTAAAAGGATAAACACACCTCACAAAACAAAATAAATGAAATGTGTCGTCCATCAGTCAGTCTGCTCCGTCTAGATTACACACTGCCCACACTGCAGTAAACACAGACCTGTCTTCACTCTTCGCTAGGTCCTGCACAGACGTAGTACACCTGAGTTTAATCTGCAGGCTAGGAGGAGGAGGAGGAGGAGGAGGGAGGAGGAGGAGGAGGAGGGGGGGGGGGGGGGGTACGTGTGCAGAGAGCACAGCGCTAATCAGACCCGTAAAAAGCTTTTAGGCTTGACTAATTTAATCTCCTTGCTTATTACTAAATGGCTAGCTACTCACGAGCCAATGGATCAGCCATGTGTATGTGTCCAGGCACAGACACAGGCAGGCTTCCTGATATTCCTCTGATTCACTTCCTGTAGAAGGGCTGGGAGGGACATTAGTTAAGGGGAAATCGATACAGTTACATAGCGAGATATTATTTTTGCGCTAGTTGGCTCTACCTGCACCAAAACTCCAGTATTGTTCCTTCATAGCTTGTTCTCCATCTTCTTTTTAAACAGGGAGCCAATTCGTTTTCAGCACTTTTATTTCCATGACTGATCAAAACTCATTTTCTCCTGGCTCTCTCTTGTCCCTCTACAGCAGACATATGGTCAGCAATATGTTTGGAACATCGAATCGCAACAGATATAGAATCGTGAGAACCGTAATACATATCGTATCAGCACCTAAAGTGTCGTGATAATATCGTATTGTGACGTCCCTAGCAATTCCCAAGGGAGGGCTCATTAATATGGCTGCTATATCTCCAAGCTGCTTAGGGCTGATGGAGACTGAGACACTGAGGCTCATAGCCCCCCGGGCCCAGCTAGCACTCCTTTAGAAAAAGCCACAGTATTCTCCTTAAGAATGAGTCTCAGGAAATAGAAAGCGCTTTCTCAACATACGATGGTCACACCCAAAAGGCAGAGGTAACTAAAACGTCTGTGGAAACAGTACTTCCCGGCGTCTGAATGAATATGTGGTTTAGAGCGCTAGGTTAGGGGGATTCTCTCCAGGGGCTGAAGAGATGAGAGCACACCGTACCACAACCAAATGCCTCGTGGCTCCCACTGGCCAGCCACTACATCTCCATCAGTCACTCAACAGGACAGGAATGCCTCATTGGATAACAGAGGACGATCACTACTGTTCTATCAGTTTACACAGGAAGGCAAACTGGACTTGCAACATCATCAGAGAAGGAAAACGAGGCCCCACCCCCCCCACAGCCACAACTATGCCCTGATCAACCGAAATAGCCTCCTTCAGCCAAAGGGTACAGGCTGGAGATAACAGTCAGTCCACCGATTGCATTACGTAATGGTATGGTAGCAAGATAAATCAGTGTTTCCCCTATATGCATTTAGCATTGGCGCACGACCGCTGCTAAATCGTGTACGCCACTGCAAAAGTATTATTATAATTTTTTTATCATGTAGATGTATATTTAGACTATATAATATGTGTCCCAGGATGACGACATCCACCACCCCCCCCTCCACCCCACCCCCCCCGCAGGAAGACCCCACCCCCTCGCAGAAAGACCCCATTCACCCCCCCCAACTCCGCCACCGCTGCTGAAAAAAATCCTAGGGGGAAACACTGTAAATGTTGAACACTTTAGCAAGTCTTCACAAGTACTTGAGTGAATGAAGGGGGGGGGTGTTTGATCATGCAGGGAGGTGGTATTTAAACCATAGTCTTTACAGCCTTGCAGGAGGCATGGCTGACACAACGCCCACCCAACCGCCCAGAGCACCCAAATAAATCCCTGACTGGATGGATGAGAGAGCACCAGATGCAAACAAACTGTCAGAGCAGCAGAGAGCATTCCAGACTCCAAGAAAATAAACATCACTTCGGCAACAAGCCTCGACTAGACCAACACTTGCCTCACTCTTTCATACACTAGTGTCAGTGTTTAGGTAACCTTACCAACATTTCAGAGTTCAAATATTATCGTGAGAATACTTTCAACATTGGAGAAGCCAGGGGAAACAGTTGTGTGAAAGCAGTTGAAGTGTTATGGCTGGCGGTAAGGGTGAAACAGGTCCCAGAGCAGTTGAAGTGTTATGGCTGGCGGTAAGGGTGAAACAGGTCCCAGAGCAGTTGAAGTGTTATGGCTGGCGTTAGGGTGAAACAGGTCCCAGAGCAGTTGAAGTGTTATGGCTGGCGTTAGGGTGAAACAGGTCCCAGAGCAGTTGAAGTGTTATGGCTGGCGTTAGGGTGAAACAGGTCCCAGAGCAGTTGAAGTGTTATGGCTGGCGGTAAGGGTGAAACAGGTCCCAGAGCAGTTGCCCTGCACTTGTTAACAGGAAAGCACAATCTACCCAGGCTCTTTAGAACTCAGGTACTTTGTTATGGTAACCTCCACTGTGTTCCAAAACATTCAGGCTCAATCGGGGAGAACAGTCACAGTGGGGCGGGTTTCCCAGCACTAGGCTACTCTGGGCTCTGCCTGTCTGTCTGCTCTGCTCTCCCAGTCCAGTTACAGCTACATGAAACCTATAGGAACTCAGGCCTCTCTACTTCCACAAGGAGATGGGAGACAGGAAGTCATGAACACATCCTGTTTGGACAGGGTCTATAGATTTTGGGGCAGAGTGGGTCAGGGGCGTATTCAATGGGCTGCAAAGTTTAGAGTGTTTTTGATCATAGAGCTGGCAAGTGGAAAGAGTTGCTCTGTTCTCTCGCCTCTGGTCCAAACTGAGAGTTATTTCTATGTCACCAGGCACAATTACATAAGAGCCATGAAATCAGTGCACACAAATGAAATCCCAGGCTTAGCCAGTGAGAAAACAATGGTCTATTGTGCCCAACGGCTAAAATACCACACATCAGAGAATCGAACCTGTTGGAGAGAAGAAGTGAGAAGCATTGAAGAGACAGTACTGCTCCATTTGTTTCCTTTCCTCAGGAAATGGTTAAATGAGCCACAAGTCTGAAACGACCTGAAACAGCACGTCTGGATTACTTATGAGTGTCAGGTGTGATTCTCTGCTGGAAACAGTGCACTCGCTGGGAGTGCAAATAATCTCTTTTGGTTAGCTCTCACAAATATTTATGGCAAAGTGTCAGCGCAAGAATCCACAATGGTTAATCACTTTTCCAAATCATTTTTTTTGGAGACAAAAGCTGTCTCTGTTAGGCCATGAGATCATTTGAGTTGGCCACATTGCTACTGCATTCAGACAAATGGAAAAACCATTCCCCCTCACACCTGGGTATGATGGCCTGAATTATCCAGTGCTCCACTAAGGACTTCCAAAGCATCTCTCCTCTGACCATGAGGGCCTCGAGTGGTGGATCTGGTTCGGATTAAAACCACAACTGCCAAGATACAGACAGAAAAGAGTGATCCAGTTTTATACTGGGGGCATCAAAAGCATCTGATTCCCCTTCTCTTCTCTTCTCTCATAGTGTCCTAGTTAGATGCCGACTAGACACCATTCAACTAGAGAACACACATCTAGCAGATCATCTGTCAGAGAGCATTCTAGGCCTCTCCAAGTCAGTCACATTTCAGAGAGCTGTAATGATTAGTATAGATTAAAGAGTTTAATAGTTCCATGTACAGGGTTGCAGAGTGAAATTCTTAAGCTCCGAGCTCCGTAGCTCAGCTGGTAGAGCACGGCGCTTGTAACGCCAAGGTAGTGGGTTCGATCCCCGGGACCACCCATACACAAAAAAAAAAAATGTATGCACGCATGACTGTAAGTCGCTTTGGATAAAAGCGTCTGCTAAATGGCATATTATTATTTATTATTATCAGGGAGCTGTAATGATGGATAACAGTCATTACATGGAGCTGTAATGATGGACAACAGTCATTACATGGAGCTGTATTGATGGACAACAGTCATTACATGGAGCTGTAATGATGGACAACAGTCATTACATGGAGCTGTACTGATGGACAACAGTCATTACATGGAGCTGTAATGATGGACAACAGTCATTACATGGAGCTGTATTGATGGACAACAGTCATTACATGGAGCTGTAATGATGGACAACAGTCATTACATGGAGCTGTAATGATGGACAACAGTCATTACATGGAGCTGTAATGATGGACAACAGTCATTACATGGAGATGTAATGATGGACAATGCTCTCTCTAATAAATACAGCAGGCCAGAGCCATAAGGCAGGCCAGAGCCATACAGCAGGCCAGAGCCATACAGCAGGCCAGAGCCATACAGCAGGCCAGAGCCATACAGCAGGCCAGAGCCATACAGCAGGCCAGAGCCATACAGCAGGCCAGAGGCATACAGCAGGCCAGAGCCATACAGCAGGCCAGAGCCATACAGCAGGCCAGAGCCATACAGCAGGCCAGAGCCATACAGCAGGCCAGAGCCCATCACTGAGGAAGATAGTAGTGCATCTATCAAGGATATCAGGGAAGTTGAGTGCTGCCTGCAAGCCAGACTGTGTTGTTGGGGGAAGGCGGATAGGGCTTGTTCAGTGTCAGAGCAGTGTCTATACATTATGCCTTGGCCAAACCACAACACCCTGGAGAGAGTGGGCCTCTTAATGGTCACATGTATTATTGACCCATGCAGGCTGAGAGCTCATCTGTGTCACCATCTCTGCCCACTGGACCTCCGTTCACTCTAACAGTACCCCTTACCTTTACACAGAAACACATATCACTGGACCTCCGTTCACACTGTCACAGTACCCCTTACCTTTACACAGAAACACATATCACTGGACCTCCGTTCACACTGTCACAGTACCCCTTACCTTTACACAGAAACACATATCACTGGACCTCAGTTCACTCTAACAGTACCCCTTACCTTTACACAGAAACACATATCACTGGACCTCAGTTCACTCTAACAGTACCCCTTACCTTTACACAGAAACACATATCACTGGACCTCCGTTCACACTGTCACAGTACCCCTTACCTTTACACAGAAACACATATCACTGGACCTCAGTTCACTCTAACAGTACCCCTTACCTTTACACAGAAACACACATATCACTGGACCTCCGTTCACTCTAACAGTACCCCTTACCTTTACACAGAAAGACACATCACTGGACCTCAGTTCACTCTAACAGTACCCCTTACCTTTACACAGAAACACACATATCACTGGACCTCCGTTCACTCTAACAGTACCCCTTACCTTTACACAGAAAGACACATCACTGGACCTCAGTTCACTCTAACAGTACCCCTTACCTTTACACAGAAACACATATCACTGGACCTCCGTTCACTCTAACAGTACCCCTTACCTTTACACAGAAAGACACATCACTGGACCTCAGTTCACTCTAACAGTACCCCTTACCTTTACACAGAAACACACATATCACTGGACCTCCGTTCACTCTAACAGTACCCCTTACCTTTACACAGAAACACATATCACTGGACCTCAGTTCACTCTAACAGTACCCCTTACCTTTACACAGAAAGACACATCACTGGACCTCAGTTCACTCTAACAGTACCCCTTACCTTTACACAGAAAGACACATATCACACACAATGGTCAACTGTCTATTAGTTCCATAGTTCCTCTAGAATTACCAGTAATTATGAAACATTAAAAAGTAGGCCTACAGTTTGATCTGTGTTTTGCTAATATGACCCTTGGACACCTGTGAGGTTCAGGTCCAGGTAGCCTTGAATTTAGGTTGGTCCCCTGTGGTGTGACCAGAGCGAGAGAGAGACACCAGAGAGAGAGAGAGACCAAAGAGAGAGATAGAGAGACCAGGGAGAGATCGAGAGACCAGAGAAAGAGAGAGAGACCAGAGAGAGAGAGAGAGACCAGAGAGAGAGAGACCAGAGAGAGAGAAACCAGAGAGAGAGAAAGCGAGAGAGCGAGACCAGAGAGAGAGAGACCAGAGAGAGCGAGAGAGCGAGAGAGCGAGACCAGAGAGAGAGAGCGAGAGACCAGAGAGAGAGCGAGAGAGCGAGACCAGAGAGAGAGAGAGAGTGACCAGAGAGAGACCAGAGAGAGAGAGAGCGAGAGAGACCAGAGAGAGAGAGAGAGAGAGAGACCAGAGAGAGAGAGAGAGAGAGAGCGAGAGAGACCAGAGAGAGAGAGAGAGACCAGAGAGAGAGCGAGAGTGAGAGACCAGAGAAAGAGACCAGAGAGAGAGAGAGAGCGAGAGCGAGAGAGAGACCAAAAAGAGAGACCAGAGAGAGAGAGAGAGCGTGAGAGAGAGACCAGAGAGAGAGAGAGAGGCGGAGAAAGCAAAGAGAGAGAGGGGTAGAGAGAGATGCGAGAGAGTGCGTGTGGCCAAGCTTAGGGCCTGCTCTGCTGGACAACAGTGACAACCCACTAATCTCCTGACTGGCAAGGATGGTGGCATACAGCATACAGCATGTCACAGTCATTCTCCACAGTCCATCCATTTCTCCTCTTCCTGACAGGGAACAGCAGTATCCATACACCAGGTTCACAGGGCCAAACTCAACACTGGATTCATGACTGTAAAGGGCTGGAAAAGTGAATTACATATGTATACACACATCCATAAAAACAAGTCAAAAGAAAGTCCACCTTACGGGCACTCTATCCCACACAACATTAGGCTACATTAAGCACCCTTTCATTTTCCCTTCATCACAATTAGAAAAGGTAAGAGAAAGACTTAAGACAAACCTATACGATAACATTGGTAGTTTTGAGAGAGCACACTTTGAAGAGTGAGTCCATGTTACACAAGACACCTCTCACCTAATCCAGTACAGGGTCAAAGGTCAGGCAATGGCTATCCGCCAGAGTCCTCTCACCTAATCCAGTACAGGGTCAAAGGTCAGGCAATGGCTATCCGCCAGAGTCCTCTCACATAATCCAGTACAGGGTCAAAGGCCAGACAATGGCTATCCGCCAGAGTCCTCTCACATAATCCAGTACAGGGTCAAAGGTCAGGCAATGGCTATACACCAGAGTCCTCTCACATAATCCAGTACAGGGTCAAAGGTCAGGCAATGGCTATACACCAGAGTCCTCTCACATAATCCAGTACAGGGTCAAAGGTCAGGCAATGGCTATCCGCCAGAGTCCTCTCACATAATCCAGTACAGGGTCAAAGGTCAGGCAATGGCTATACGCCAGAGTCCTCTCACATAATCCAGTACAGGGTCAAAGGTCAGGCCCGGGATGTAGCATACTTTATTTCTTTAATCTGGACCAAAATGAACAAGGGAACAGATAGAGAGAACAGAGAGAGGCACCTTCAGCAGGTGCTGTTGATCGCCTAAAAAAAGAACACGAGGAATGATGGGAGTGTAGTAATGAATCTGGAACCACATAGAGTAGAACAGCTCATGGTCTGTCCTGTTGACCTTACTGTTGACCTTACTGTATAAATGACCATTATGTTCCCTTCATCTTCAATGAACACAGCTGGAGCTGCTTATGAAATTAACGTATCTAAGGTCACATGAACCCTACAACTCTTGCTGAGCTGTCTGTCTGTAGACTGCTGTGAGGGTTGCTGAGCTGTCTGTCTGTAGACTGCTGTGAGGGTTGTTGAGCTGTCTGTCTGTAGACTGCTGTGAGGGTTGTTGAGCTGTCTGTCTGTAGACTGCTGTGAGGGTTGTTGAGCTGTCTGTCTGTAGACTGCTGTGAGGGTTGCTGAGCTGTCTGTCTGTAGACTGCTGTGAGGGTTGTTGAGCTGTCTGTCTGTAGACTGCTGTGAGGGTTGCTGAGCTGTCTGTCTGTAGACTGCTGTGAGGGTTGTTGAGCTGTCTGTCTGTAGACTACTGTGAGCAGTCATGGATGATTACAAAAGACTGTGAGTGAAGGAGGGAAATTGACAATTACACAAAAACTGAGTGTATGAGTGCTTGACGACTGGTAGTTGATGCTCAGTAGGTCAGTTTGATTGAGACAGGAAATGCTCTGCTGTTCCGCCCGCCCAACACTTTATGTGGCATCTGATTTCTCCATCGCCCTCTGTGACAAACAAAGGGCCCCCCGTGAGGCTCCCCGGGCCTTGCCCATTCAGATATTACACGTCTTACTTTGTCTTTCACATAGGCCTGGACCACATGACAGGCCTGGAGGCTGCGTGCGTTGACATCCCTCCCCCAGGTTCCCACCAACAGCAGGGCCAGTGAGGATCTAAGTTGATCAACATTAGCTGAAATCCAACATGGACTATTGATTGCAATTACACAACCGGCCCCAGCTGCTTTCTAGCCCATCAGACCATCAGACCATCAGACCATCAGACCAATACATCTGAGCAGATAGCTTCCACACCTTCCCAAACAAGGAAAGCAGAGCTAGAATACAGAGCTCTTCATTTGAGAGTAATCTTTTCTAAAGTGGCCGAGGCATTTCTGTTTAATCTAATAAGGGAGAGAGAGAGTGCTATGTCCTGTTTCGTTTCAAAGGCAGACTTTTGAGTTGATGCCATCACCACCACCACCATCAGCAGCAACACATTCAAAGCTGATGACGGCCATTATGGTTCTAATGGTATTCACAGAGAGAAACCTGGCTCTGCTCTGAGCATGCATGGAGAAACAGAGGGACATCTCAGTGATGGGCCCTGTCCGCTGGCACGTCACTCTACTCCAACAATAAACAAAGGGGCTCTGCCCAGTGTGTCCTCTCAGAAATATCATAAACTGGCTAATCAGTAGAAGAGTGGACAGTGTTTGCCTCCAAAATCCAACATTTGCATTTATCCGATCCATGATTTTCTAGTTTGAGCCATACAATATCTACCGACCAGAGAGGATCTATTCAGCTCATTATGACTTCTTAGTGGGTATTTGGATTACAATCTTTCAGACAGAAAGAATCCAATACATTTGTGTTGTAATGCAGACTGAAATACAATCATCCAGGATGGGGGGGGATCCGTCACAATCTCTCCTTTATGTTGCTGAAAGAGATCCTTCTTTCCCTCCGAGGGTATTAACATGTTTCATGGAGGAATTACTTACAAGCTCTGTGTGTGTGTGAGTGTGTGTATGTGCATGCATGCACATGTGCGTGCATGTGTGTGTGGACGGTGGTCTCGTGTACAATCACATTCCTGTCCCACTCCACTGAGGGTCCCCACGAGCTCTTCACCAGAACAACAGAGCTATGCTTCCAGCTTTATGACTCCTACCAGTCACCATATGTTGGTCAGTGAATGGCCACTAGCTGGAGGATGTCAAATGATATTCATGCAGCAGCTGTGTCCAGGTTGTCCTTATTCGGTCATATTCACAATGGCTTCCTTCTAAAAACGCATATCCCTCGTCTCCTCCAGAATCCTCTGTCTTGGGTCCATGAATGAATAAATAATATGAAGGTGTGGTGACAGAGAGCCTGGACGGTGACAGAGAGCCTGGACGGTGACAGAGAGCCTGGACGGTGACAGAGAGCCTGGACGGTGACAGAGAGCCTGGACGGTGACAGAGAGCCTGGACGGTGACAGAGAGCCTGGACGGTGACAGAGAGCCTGGACGGTGACAGAGAGCCTGGACGGTGTCCGGTTCGGTTTCTTAGCAACTTCTTCCAGAAAAGTTGGAACAATGACTCTGAACACCACAACAAACACAGTACACACACACACACACACACACATACATACACAAAAGTGTCAACTCCTTTCTCCCGGAGCCTTTGCAAAATTGATATTGTGATATCACAGGCCCCATTGCCCAAATCTTCTATGCTGGATAGTCCAATTCATCATTAGACAAATCCCACCTAATACTGTCTGAGACCAACCATGAAAATGTATGGCAAATACTTCCCTTGTAACAATGTGGTGCCTCTCTGTGAGCCTTTCTATGGACATAGATCACCTGATAACAAACAGCCTATGATGAGGCAGAGACTCATAACAGTTATTTTCCAAAAGCAATGAAAAGGAAAAAACATTACACATATAAATTAAGGCTTATAGTTAGGTACTAAAATTACCTTTTTCCTTGTATCATGCAAAGGTGTTTGCTAACCCTACCCCATTAGGATGTACTGTTGCCTATGCATGCTTGGCCTTCAATGCGCTCCATGCATATCAGCATAGATGGCACCATTAACACATTTTAGTCATTTAGCAGACGCTCTTATCCAGAGCGACTTAGTTAGTGAGTGCATACAATGTAATTTTTTTTGTTTTACATTATTTTTATACTGGTCCCCCGTGGGAATCGAACCCACAACCCTGGTGTTGCAAACGCCATGCTCTACCAACTGAGCTACATCCCTGCCGGCCATTCCCTCCCCTACCCTGGACGACGCTGGGCCAATTGTGTGCCGCCCCATGGGTCTCCCGGTCGCGGCCAGCTACGACAGAGCCTGGATACGAACCAGGATCTCTAGTGGCACAGCTAGCACTGCGATGCAGTGCCTTAGACCACTGCGCCACTCGGGAGACGTTATGTTTTTCACAACTTGAGGCTGTGGGACTAGTTAAAAACAGATGTACAGGATTATTCATCCTTAAGAGTCTATTGATGCACCCGTGCGTCAATCTAAGTAACATAATACAAAAAATCCCATCAAAATCCGTCAGTTTAAGCTAGAGATATCTGCATGGGCTGTTTTTTGCCTGGGCTGCATCTCAATCCACCACATCCACCTACAGTTGAAGTCGGAAGTTTACATACACTTAGGTTGGAGTCATTAAAACTTGTTTTTCAACCACTCCACAAATTTCTTGTTAACAAACTATAGTTTTGGCAAGTCGGTTAGGACATCTACTTTGTGCATGACAAGTAATTTTTCCAACAATTGTTTACAGACAGATTACCTCCACAAGTCTGGTTCATCCTTGGGAGCAATTTCCAAACGCCTGAAGGTACCACGTTCATCTGTACAAACAATCGTACGCAAGTATAAACACCATGGGACCACGCAGCCGTCATACCGCTCAGGAAGGAGACGCGTTCTGTCTCCTCGAGATGAACATACTTTGGTGCGAAAAGTGCAAATCAATCCCAGAACAACAGCAAAGGACCTTGTGAAGATGCTGGAGGAAACAGGTACAAAAGTATCTATATCCACAGTAAACCGAGTCCTATATTGACATAACCTGAAAGGCCGCTCAGCAAGGAAGAAGCACGGGGGTGGCACCATCATGCTGTGGGGGTGCTTTGCTGCAGGAGGGACTGGTGCACTTCACAAAATAGATGGCATCATGAGGAAGGAAAATGATGTGGATATATTGAAGCAACATCTCATGACATCAGTCAGGAAGTTAAAGCTTGGTCGCAAATGGGTCTTCCAAATGGACAATAACCCCAAGCATACTTCCAAAGTTGTGGCAAAATGGCTTAAGGACAACAAAGTCAAGGTATTGGAGTGGCCATTACAAAGCCCTGAACTCAATTCTATAGAAAATGTATGGGCAGAACTGAAAAAGCATGTGTGAGCAAGGAGGCCAACAAACCTGACTCAGGTACACCAGCTCTGTCAGGAGGAATGGGCCAAACTCAAATTCACCCAACTTATTGTGGGAAGCTTGTGGAAGGCTACCCAAAACGTTTGACCCAAGTTAAACAATTTAAAGGCTATGCTACCAAATACTAATTGAGTGCATGTAAACTTTTGACCCACTGGGAATGTGATGAAATAAATAAAAGCTGAAATAAATCATTCTCTCTACTATTATTCTGACATTTCACATTTTTAAAATAAAGTGGTGATCCTAACTGACCTAAAACAGGGAATTTTTACTAGGATTAAATGTCAGGAATTGTGAAAAACTGAGTTTAAATGTATTTGGCTAAGGTGTATGTAAACTTCCGACTTCAACTGTATGTCGGCCTTCCGCATCTATCCGCCTACGTCGGCCTTCCGCATCTATCCACCTATGTTGGCTCCGTATCTATCCACCTATGTTGGCTCCGCATCTATCCACCTATGTTGGCTCCGCATCTATCCACCTATGTTGGCTCCGCATCTATCCACCTATGTTGGCTCCGCATCTATCCACCTATGTTGGCTCCGCATCTATCCACCTATGTTGGCTCCGCATCTATCCACCTATGTTGGCTCCGCATCTATCCACCTAGGTTGGCTCCGCATCTATCCACCTAGGTTGGCTCCGCATCTATCCACCTAGGTTGGCTCCGCATCTATCCGCCTACGTCAGCCTTCCGCATCTATCCACCTATGTTGGCTCCGCATCTATCCACCTATGTTGGCTCCGCATCTATCCACCTATGTTGGCTCCGCATCTATCCACCTATGTTGGCTCCGCATCTATCCACCTATGTTGGCTCCGCATCTATCCACCTATGTTGGCTCCGCATCTATCCGCCTACATCAGCCTTCCGCATCTATCCACCTATGTCAAACTGAGCAATCGGGGGATAAGGACCTTGGTCAGGGAGGTGACCAAGAACCTGATGGTCACTCTGACAGAGCTTCAAAGTTCCTCTGTGGAGATGGGAAAACCTTCCAGAAGGACAACCATCTCTGCAGCACTCCACCAATCAGGCCTTTATGGTAGAGTGGCCAGACGGAAGTCACTCCTCAGTAAAAGGCACATGACAGCCCGCTTGGAGTTTGCCAAAAGGCACCTTAAGGACTTTCAGACCATAAGAAACAAGATTCTCTGGTCTGATGAAACCAAGATTGAACTCTTTGGCCTGAATGCAAAGCGTCACGTCTGGAGGAAATCTGGCAGCATCCCTACGGTGAAGCAAGGTGGGGGCAGCATCATGCTGTGGGGATGTTTTCAGTGGCAGGGACTGGGAGACTAGTCAGGATCGAGAGAAAGACGAAGAGAGCAAAGTACAGAGAGATCCTTGATGAAAACCTGCTCCAGAGCACTCAGGACCTCAGACTGGGGCAAAGGTTCATCTTCCAACAGGACAACGACCCTAAGCACACAGCCAAGACAACGCAGGATTGGCTTCGGGACAAGTCTCTGAATGTCCTTGAGTGGCCCAGCCAGAACCTGATCGAACATCTCTGGAGAGACTTGAAAATAGCTGTGCAGCAACGCTGCCCATCCAACCTGACAGAGCTTGAGAGGATCTGCAGAGAAGAATGGGAGGAACTCCCCAAATACAGGTGTGCCAAGCTTGTAGCGTCATACCCTAGAAGACTTGAGGCTGTAATCGCTGCCGATTCAGTATTTTGTTGAAGCAACTTTGGCAGTGATTACAGCATCGAGTCATCTTGGGAATGCAAGCTTGGCATACCTGTATTTGGGAAGTCCGGGTAGCTTGGCAAACCTGTATTTGGCAAATAGTCAGGGTAGCCATTTGATTAGCTGTTCAGCAGTCGTATGGCTTGGGGGTAGAAGCTGTTGAGAAGTCTTTTGGACCTAGACTTGGCGCTCCGGTACCGCTTGCCGTGCGGTAGCAGAGAGAACAGTCTATGACTAGGGTGGCTGGAGTCTTTAGGGCCTTCCCCTGACACCGCCTGGTGTAGAGGTCCTGGATGGCAGGAAGCTTGGCCCCAGTCATCTACTGGCATTGTCGTGCCCTCTTCACAACTGTCTTGGTGTGTTTGGACCATGATAGTTTGTTGGTGATGTGGACACCAAGGAACTTGAAGCTCTCAACCTGCTCCACTACAGCCCCGTATATGAGAATGGGGGTGTGATCGGCCCTCCTTTTCCTGTAGTCCACAATCATCTCCTCTGTCTTGATCACATTGAGCGAGAGGTTGTTGTCCTGGCACCACACTGCCAGGTCTCTGACCTCCTCCCTATAGGCTGTCTCATCATTGTCGGTGATCAGGCCTACCATTGTTGTGTCGTCGGCAAACTTAATGATGGTGTTTGAGTCGTGCTTGGCCACGCAGTCGTGGGTGAACAGGGAGTACAGTAGGGGACTAAGCACGCACCCCTGAGGGGCCCCAGTGTTGAGGATCAGCATGGCAGATGTGTTGTTGCCTATCCTTACCACCTGGTGGGAGGCCTGTCAACTGTGGGACCTTATATAGACGGGAGTGTGCCTTTCCAAATCATGTCCAATCAATTTAATTTACCACAGGTCAACTCCAAACAAGATTTGGAAACAGGATGCACCTGAGCTAAATTTTGAGTCTCATAGAAAAGGGTCTGAATACTTATGTAAATAAGGTTTTATGTTTTTATTTTTAATACATTTGCAAACATTTCTAAAAACCTGTTTCTGCTTTGTCATTATGGGGTATTTTGTGTAGATGTATGAGATTTATTTTTTATTTAATCCATTTTTGAATAATGCTGTAACGTAACAAAATGTGGAAAAAGGGAAGGGGTCTGAATACTTTCCAAATGCACTGTATCTCCTAGATATAGGAACGACACTTAAAAACCTTATTCCTTATGATTACATTTACATTTACATTTTAGTCATTTAGCAGACGCTCTTATCCAGAGCGACTTACAGTTAGTGAATACATGTAATATATATATATATATATATATATATATATTTTTTTTTTTTTTTTTTTTTTTTTTTGTATACTGGCCCCCCGTGGGAATCAAACCCACAACCCTGGCGTTGCAAACACCATGCTCTATCAACTGAGCTACATCCCTTCCGGCCATTCCCTCCCCTACCCTGGACGACGCTGGGCCAATTGTGCGCCGCCCATGAGTCTCCTGGTCACGGCCGGCTGCGACAGAGCCTGGATTCGAACCAGGATCTAGTGGCACAGTTAGCACTGCGATGCAGTGCCTTAGACCACTGCGCCACTCAGGAGCTAATTATTAATTGTTTGACCGTCTGTTTTGCCATTCATGAATGTGTTACTAAAGGCGTTTCTATAGGCTATAGTAGGCCAAATGCAACATTCTATCAAATAATTGTTTTTTTATACATTCATGGTTCCTAAAATTCTAAATTAAAATGCTAAATGATCCATTGTATGACCATCTTAAAACAATTCCATATGTTAGCTTAGTAGAACCCCCCCCCCCCCCCCCCAAAGGTTTAGACTTTTTAAATATCCATAATAATCCACGTAGCCTATAGGCCTACCATTGCTGCCGTGTGTATCTATCTCATTTACATATTGAATCAATGAAAGAAGGATGGGATTGACCTTTCTGGAGGATCAGAGGGCAAAAAATGGTTTGACTAGAATGGAATAAAACTCAATGAAGATGGCAAAACACACTATGCCCCCAAAAAAGTAATTTAAACAAATAAAAAGGTAAAGTCAAATAATAGGTAAACCCCCAACATGGAATGCATAATTTCATGCTTTCAAGTATTTATACAAAATGAAATTCAGATCTTATTGAGACACAGTAAGAGTAGCATAGCGCTCCACCGGCTGACCTCCAGTCAGAAATCTAGCGACACATGGAGAGGTTGGGTGACACCTCGACGGGCTAGAAAGTAACAACACACAAGGCACGATAGCGGACAGACATGTCTGATAGAAAGCGAAAGATTACGTAGATGAAGAGGGTATAGAAATGGTGTACTTACAATAAACACGGAGGTCCTGACAACCTCAGAGACACTTTGCCTTAGTTCAGCCGCAGTGCCAGGTTTACTTAGTCCCCTTGTAAATTTCCTGGTCTCCGGATGTACTGGAATAGACATTATCGAGTTCTGCCTTTCATCAATTTATTTTAAGAATGGATTAAACTTCAAATTAAAGTGAAAACTTTTAATTCATAAACTGGTTTATCCGATTCTCCGTCCCCACTAGTGCGCACATTGAGTTTGAAACTGGATCATGTTGTGGTGGTTGAGTATGCCTTTTTGATCTCATAATTTGCACCAATTACAAATGAAAGTTGTATTGTATTATCCCGCAGCTGTTACATTCCCCCGCTGAGTTATTGTTGTCATAATAAACCATTCTTCTGAGCTGTCACCGTCTCATTACCGCTGCCCCTCCGTCTACCTATGGTCGGTGACGGTATAGGCTCATGCGACGTTAACCAGAAGTAATCACTAGTATTCTGCCAGCAGCACAAATGACGTCACGTTTAAATGGTAATGAAGAAACCTTCAAAATAAAAGCCCGCATTTCAAAACATTGCAATGTGGATAACTAATTCAAAGGATAAAGAATTTGAATCAATGGCTACTTTTATTTTACCAACAATAAAGGGCAATAAGTAAGGTATAAAAACAAATAAAACATATGGTTTAAAAAATTTTTTTAAGCCTAATAATGAAAAAAATACAATGTTCACACTGGTATGTTGAGAATATTGGGCTGTAGAGATAACTTTTCTACCTGTCTCAGTTAAACTACGTGTAGTTTTGGAGGGGGACTGTGTTGTAGACATACTGTATGCATTTAGTCTGACATGTTATATTCATTCTAAAACAATATCAGCTGGAAAGACAAAACACTAAGACTTTTTTATGCTTACCCTGTTTGTGTGCAGTGTGAAATAAAATTCCTTTCCATACTAGACATTCATGCACTCTTGCCTTGCCCTAACGGGCAAACACCGATTATTAGCAGTTGATCAGTCGAGAAGCCAACTGCTTCAAAGACACAATGTAAACAATGATGGATTTGCATACCTGTTATAACGACCTATAAGGTCAATCGCTTGGCCTGACAAATTAAACATTTTTGAGGTCGTTTTAGATTAGATATTTCTTTATTGTCAGAGATATTTGCTTTACGTACAAGAAAATGCACAGTGATACAGTTAGAGACACGGCCAGACACAACATCAAACATGCACATTCATGAAAACCAAAACAAGAATGCCGGTTTAAGGACTCTTACTCTTCCTGTCCACATTACACAACTTCCGGCGCACGTTTACTGTGATCACTGAGGCTGTACCCGCTTTAAGTTACAGTTTTAACCGTGGCAAAGTAGGCTACTGTGGCTATTTGATCATAATGTCGGCCTACCAGAGTGGCCTACCATCAAAAACAATGGAGAAAATGCATCCCAGAACATTTTAACATGGAAATAGCTGTTCAATCGTTCAGCCTACAGTAGCAGCCAATGTGTGGTGTTCAATGTAGACCTACATTTCATGAGACTCTTGAAAAAAGCATGCAGGGCTTAAAGTTGACCTTTTTTAGCCACTTGTCCTTCAGACAAGGAGGTGACTGAAAATATTGTTGTGTTGTTTGATGTGTAGTGTCGAGAAAACGATGCTGAGATGCTGTGAGAACAAGGAATCCGCTGACACTGTACTTTGATTATAAAGGTTTATTATATCAAAAGATTTCAGCGTCAATTTACAGACATCTGCAGACATCTGGAGAATAACCAGCCCCAATCTCTAATATGTTATTCTCCCCTTCTTTGTCCCAAACCATAGTATATATATCCTATGTAACCTGATATGGGTGTTTTCCCCTACAGACCAATCCCAGGACTCCACCTAACAGACTTCCTCTGTTTTAGGGTGCCCCTATAGAAATGCTCTCCAGATGCTTCCTCAAGCTGAGTCAACATCCTCTAAGACACCATTTGCAACCGTCAGCAAAGTCATAAATTGTTCAGACACTACAGATGCAAGAAACCACTTTACAAAATAAAATGCATTATTATTCCCATGCCATTATTACAGAGAATCCGTCAAATTATGCTACCCTCTGCCTAATGGCTACTTAGTTTATTCAAGCCTGTCAACAAAATACAACACTGCCCCTTTAAGACAAAAAAAATATCTTAACCTGACTCGCTTTTCAAAGATGTCTACAAATGTACACATTTGTATGAAGCAATCACTCCCCTATTGCTGACTACAAATGATCCATAACTGGGCTAATAACTCACTAACTAGCAAAGGATATGAACAAAATGTGCACATGGTTACATGCAGCTCTTGCTTTGATTCTCAAAACAAGCACATCTACTCACGACCACAGCTGTAAATGCAATCCAGTTCACAGTAAATGGCACAGATCCATATATGGCAATGGTCTATTTGCATATAGGCCTACTGCAGCTCTGATTGGTTATGCTGCACCGGTCTGTGTAGAGTTTGGGCTTGGTTTCTTGCACGTTAACATCCGAAGCCTCCTCCCTAAGTTTGAGTTATTCACTGCGTTAGCACACTCCGCCAACCCTGATGTTCTAGCAGTGTCTGAATCCTGGCTTAGGAAGGCCACCACAAATTCAGACATTTCCATCCCCAACTACAACATTTTCCGTCTCGATAGAACTGCCAAAGGGGGTGGGGTTGCAATCTACTGTAGAGATAGCCTGCATAGCTCTATCATACTATCCAGGTCTGTGCCCAACCAGTTTGAGCTTCTACTTCTAAAAATCCACCTTTCCAGAAATAAGTCTCTAACTATTGCCGCTTGCTACAGACCCCCCTCAGCCCGCAGTTGTGCCCAGAACACCATAAGTGAACTGATTGCCCCCCATCTATCCTCAGAGTTCGTACTGCTTGGTGACCTAAACTGGGATATGCTTAACAACCCGGCCAACCTAGAATCTAAACTAGATGCCCTCAATCTCACACAAATTATCAACGAACCTACCAGGTACAACCTTAAATCTGTAAACATGGGCACCCTCATAGATATCATCCTGACAAATTTACCCTCTAAATACACCTCCGCTGTCTTCAACCAGGATCTCAGCGATCACTGCCTTATTATCTACGTTCGTAATGGGTCCGCGGTCAAACGACCACACCTCATCACTGTCAAACGCTCCCTAAAACACTTTAGCGAGCAGGCGTTTCCAATTGACCTGGCCCGGGTATCCTGGATGGATATAGACCTTATTCCTTCAGTAGAGGATGCCTGGTTGTTCTTTAAAAGTGCTTTCCTCTCAATCTTAAATAAGCATGCCCCATTCAAAAAATGCAGAACTAAGAACAGATATAGCCCCTGGTTCTCCTCAGACTTGACTGCCCTTGACCAGCACAAAAACATCCTGTGGCGTACTACATTAGCATCGAACAGCCCCCGCGATATGCAACTTTTCAGGGAAGTCAGGAACCAATATACACAATCAGTTAGGAAAGCAAAGGCTAGCTTTTTCAAACAGAAATTGGCATCCTGTAGCACTGACTCCAAAAAGATTTGGGACACTGTAAAGTCCATGGAAAATAAGAGCACCTCCTCCCAACTGCCCTCTGCACTGAGGCTAGGAAACACTGTCACCACCGATAAATCTACAATAATCGAGAATTAAAGCATTTTGCTACGGCTGGCCATGCTTTCCACCTGGCTACCACTACCCCGGCCACCAGCTCTGCACCCTCCGCTGCAACTTGCCCATGCCCCCCCCCGCTTCTCCTTCACACAAATTCAGACAGCTGATGTTCTGAAAGAGCTGAAAAATCTGGACCCCTACAAATCATCTGGGCTAGACAATCTGGACCCTTTCTTTCTAAAATTAGCAGCCAAAATTGTTGCAACCCCTATTACTAGCCTGTTCAACCTCTCTTTCGTAACGTCTGAGATCCCCAGAGATTGGAAAGCTGCCGCGGTCATCCCTCTCTTCAAAGGGGGTGACACTCTAGATCCAAACTGTTACAGACCTATATCCATCCTGCCCTGCCTTTCGAAATTATTTGAAAGCCAAGTTAACAAACAGATCACCGACAATTTCGAATCCCACCGTACCTTCTCCGCTATGCAATCTGGTTTCCGAGCTGGTCATGGGTGCACCTCAGCCACGCTCAAGGTCCTAAACAATATTATAACCATGATCGATAAAAGACAGTACTGCGCAGCCGTCTTCATCGACCTGGCCAAGGCTTTTTACTCTGTCAACCACCGCATTCTTATTGGCAGACTAAATAGCCTTGGTTTCTCTAATGACTGCCTCGCCTGGTTCACCAACTACTTCTCAGATAGAGTTCAATGTGTCAAATCGGAGGGCCTGTTGTCTGGACCTATGGCAGTCTCTATGGGGGTGCCACAGGGTTCAATTCTTGGGCCGACTCTATTCTCTGTGTATATCAATGATGTCGCTCTTGCTGCTGGTGACTCTCAGATCCACCTCTACACAGACGACACCATTTTGTATACATCTGGCCCTTCATTGAACACTGTGTTAACAAACCTCCAAACGAGCTTCCATGCCATACAACACTCCGTCAGTAGCCTCCAACTGCTCTTAAACACTAGTAAAACTAAATGCATGCTCTTCAACCGAACGCTGCTTGCACCCGCCCACCTGACTAGAATCACTACTCTCGGCAGGTCTGACCTAGAGTATGTGGACAACTACAAATACCTAGGTGTCTGGTTAGACTGTAAACGCTCCTTCCAGACTCACATTAAGCATCTCCAATCAAAAGTTAGATCTAGAATCGGCTTCCTATTTCGCAACAAAGCCTCCTTCACCCATGCTGCCAAACATGCCCTCGTAAAACGTACTATCCTACCGATCCTTGACTTCGGCAATGTAATTTACAAAATAGCCTCCAACACTCTACTCAGGAAATTGGATGTAGTCTATCACAATGCCATCCGTTTTGTCACTAAAGCCCCATATACTACCCACCATTGTGACCTGTACGCTCTTGTTGGCTGGCCCTCACTACATATTCGTCGCCAAACCCACTGGCTCCAGGTCATCTATAAATCACTGCTAGGCAAATCCCCGTCTTATCTTAGCTCACTGGTCACCATAGCAACACCCACCTGTAGTCTGCGCTCCAGCAGGTATATCTCACTGGTCATCCCCAAAGCCAACACCTCCTTTGGCCGCCATTCCTTCCAGTTCTCTGCTGCCAATGACTGGAACGAACTGCAAAAATCTCTGAAGCTGGAGACTCTTATCTCCCTCACTAACTTTAAGCGTCAGTTGTCAGAGCAGCTTACCGATCACTGCACCTGTACACAGCCCATCTGAAATTAGCCCACCCAACTACCTCATCCCCATATTGTTATTTATTTTGCTAATTTGTACCCCAGTATCTCTATTTGCACATCATCTTTTACACATCTGTCATTCCAGTGTTAATACGAAATTGTAACTATTTTGCACTATGGCCTATTTATTGCCTTACCTCCATAACTTACTACATTCGCACACACTGTATATATATTTTCTGTTGTATTTTTGACTTTATGTTTTGTTTAACCCATATGTAACTCTGTGTTGTTGTTTTTATCGCACTGCTTTGCTTTATCTTGGCCAGGTCGCAGTTGTAAATGAGAACTTGTTCTCAACCGGCTTACCTGGTTAAATAAAGGTGAAATAAATAAAAATAAAAACTAACAGGGAAATCTTTCGAAAGTTGAGTGAAGTTCAATCTCCTGCTTCTCTCCTGGGCTGATATTTCTTCTGCACTGCGCAACAGTCTCTGGGCTACTGCTCACTGTTTAGAGGGAACATTGGTCTCAATTAATCCAAAGGTTGGCTTCTTGGACTTGGGTCTTGGACTGATTCATGGATCATAGCCCATCACTCCAAATTGTCAGAAAATACAAGTGATTGTTACTTGACCTTTGTCTTATTTAAAGTCCTAAAGCACAATATGAGGATGAAATACACTTTTCACCAGTTTTATACTTTACTAGGGGATTGATTGGAAAATAACGGTTGTTTTAACTTGTGCTCCTTCAAACCTCCCTTCCAATTGCTGGGTAGCATTTCCTACAGAAACAAAACAAACTATGCAAGAGATTTTGTTGTAGGCAGAACGCATCGGAGTAGGATTCTATTGTGCAAGACTCAGCCCAAACTCTACACAGACCACCAGAGTGCGGCATAACCAATCAGAGCTGCATTTAGGCCTATATGCAAATAGACCATTGCCATATATGGATCTGTGCCATTTACTTTGAACTGGACTGTGTTTACTGACGCAGTACCCCTCCAAAACTAACAATAGAAACCCTGCTGAGTATTTCCCACACCACTTTAAGCTGAGACAGGTAGAAAAGTTATCTCTACGAGCCAATCTGTATCCCATGTACAGTCTGTAACAGTGTATTGCATTGGGGGCTATAGAGGGAGGGGGTGGAGAACAAAGTGCTGCTGGATATGTACAACACAATCCCCCTCAAGAACTACACATATTTGGTCAGTAGAAACCCAGACCGTGTATTTCCCCGCCCAGTTTATATGAGACAGGTAGTAAAAAAAAATGTCCTCTACAACCCAACAAGTATTCCATATACCGCGTATTACATTGCAGTGAATGGAGTGGGTGGAGTAAGGAGTTTCCAGTACTCTGTATTAAACCTGTTGCCCAGCGCAAGAGGCCCATTTAAGTTTAGCTGATTCTGTTGAGTAATTCCAATAACATATATATATGTTTTTGTATTTTATTGAAAGTGCATTTCTTTAAATATAACCTACACAATACCTTTCAACATACCAATATTTGTGTAAACTTTCAAAAGAAATGCTGGCATAAATAATACAATATTAAATTAAATACATCAAATTATCAATTTCTTTTTTCAAAGGTGGTTGCTTGTGAAAAACAGTTGTACTGCACTAGAGTGCTAACAAAAATCGATATACTCCAAATGTAGCATGTCTTTGCAGGGGGACTCTTATTTAAAAAGAATAATCTGCAATTGTGCTGCCAGCATAATATCCTGCTGCTCGGAGAACGGTCATCCATGAAGTAATCTGCGTGCTCCGTTCTGGAAACAGCAACGGCCCCGGTTCATACTCCTCCCCAACTTTAATTTATAAAGGCCTGCCCAATCCACTTTCTATATGAGCAGGCTATGAATGTATGCCACTGTAATTCGTTTTACAATTATAGATATGGGAAAAAAAATTTACGTGGAAAGAAGATACCATGCACCGTCTTTCTGTTCCATAGCGGTACTAATGGTTCAATGAATGTAATATAAGCGTTAAACGTGAGTTCAAATGCAGTTAAGTACACAACATTTCAAATTTGATATTTAAGACCTAATGGGAATGACCAAGTTTGTTTTTAGGAGGCCTATGTCGATTTCTCCTTTCATCAGATGAAAATCATGAGTGCAATAACTTCGGCCCAGTAGCCAATGTGACTAGCACAATGGCACAGGCCTTATGTTGTTGATCAATGATGCCATCTGTGGGACATACAATAAATACAACGTAAATCATCTTCTACAGCGCATTGAAGTTGAAGTGGTCAAAAACATTGAATGTTAACTATTGTGGACCATGCAAATAAAACCCACAATACAATGTTCAAATAAATGTTTTATTGCTTTCATTTCGAAAGAGCTCTGTTGTCTGGCAGAATACCCGCAATACCCTCTCGAATGCTACACTTCATAAACCCTATCATCTGTCAAATCCATTTCATTTAGATTCGTAGAGGTCTCTTACATACGGGCGGCCTAGTCCAACAAGGGCAATGCTGCTTGGAACTGAAAGTTTATATTTTGGTTTTAGGCATATTCTTTAAAGCTTACGGTTTCCTTCATAATACACAGATTATGATAATGTCTCACACTATTAAAGGGTGGAACATAATATTCTTCAGAAAAACCTCAGAGGCATCCATACAACAAAGATCCTCATGTAACAGGAATATTCACTTTACTTGGCAAATAATGGCGTTAGTGGAGATGGGAACTACCCTGATAGCTTTATAAGTAGTTCTAGAGTTATGTCAATTGTACAACTAAATATTTTGATATCTTATTGACCATCCATGTTTTCACAAGGTTTCTCATATTCTCCAGAGACATCTTATATATATATATATATATATATATATATGAAAAGTAATTTAAAGTGGCCTGTTTAACAACACATTTCAAGTCTCCTCACCACCGATGTAATAATGCATTATAAAATCTAGGACAATAGTAGACCAGTTTGGCACTCAAGCTGTTGGATTTCAAAGCAGCTTTTTGTTTAGTTTTTCCCCATAAAATGAACAAGGAGACAAAAGACGTTGAGGATGCAGATTCATTTCCTAAATGAAAAACAGGTTTAAAAAAAAAAAAAAGGCAGAATCAGTTTCCACCATAAAACAATCCAATGACAGAATGTGAAACCAGAAGTATAGGATGTGGTCCATTAGAAAATAGTATAAAATGACGTCCTACAAAAAGAGGTTCAGAGCAGAGTAAAAACTGCTGAAAATGCAGTCTCTGATGCAGTCTAAACCAGCGGACATGTCACCGTTAAAGCATCAATAAGCACCAAGATTGTGCATGGACACTGCCTTAATGTACATACAGTGGGGAGAACAAGTATTTGATACACTGCCGATTTTGCAGGTTTTCCTACTTACAAAGCATGTAGAGGTCTGTAATTTTTATCATAGGTACACTTCAACTGTGAGAGACGGAATCTAAAACAAAAATCCAGAAAATCACATTGTATGATTTTTAAGTAATTAATTTGCATCTTATTGCATGACATAAGTATTTGATACATCAGAAAAGCAGAACTTAATATTTGGTACAGAAACCTTTGTTTGCAATTACAGAGATCATACGTTTCCTGTAGGTCTTGACCAGGTTTGCACACACTGCAGCAGGGATTTTGGCCCACTCCTCCATACAGACCTTCTCCAGATCCTTCAGGTTTCGGGGCTGTCGCTGGGCAATACGGACTTTCAGCTCCCTCCAAAGATTTTCTATTGGGTTCAGGTCTGGAGACTGGCTAGGCCACTCCAGGACCTTGAGATGCTTCTTACGGAGCCACTCCTTAGTTGCCCTGGCTGTGTGTTTCGGGTCGTTGTCATGCTGGAAGACCCAGCCACGACCCATCTTCAATACTCTTACTGAGGGAAGGAGGTTGTTAGCCAAGATCTCGCGATACATGGCCCCATCCATCCTCCCCTCAATACGGTGCAGTCGTCCTGTCCCCTTTGCAGAAAAGCATCCCCAAAGAATGATGTTTCCACCTCCATGCTTCACGGTTGGGATGGTGTTCTTGGGGTTGTACTCATCCTTCTTCTTCCTCCAAACACGGCGAGTGGAGTTTACACCAAAAAGCTCTATTTTTGTCTCATCAGACCACATGACCTTCTCCCATTCCTCCTCTGGATCATCCAGATGGTCATTGGCAAACTTCAGATGGGCCTGGACATGCGCTGGCTTGAGCAGGGGGACCTTGCGTGCGCTGCAGGATTTAAATCCATGACGGCGTAGTGTGTTACTAATGGTTTTCTTTGAGACTGTGGTCCCAGCTCTCTTCAGGTCATTGACCAGGTCCTGCCGTGTAGTTCTGGGCTGATCCCTCACCTTCCTCATGATCATTGATGCCCCACGAGGTGAGATCTTGCATGGAGCCCTAGACCGAGGATGATTGACCGTCATCTTGAACATCTTCCATTTTCTAATAATTGCGCCAACAGTTGTTGCCTTCTCACCAAGCTGCTTGCCTATTATCCAGTAGCCCATCCCAGCCTTGTGCAGGTCTACAATTTTAACCCTGATGTCCTTACACAGCTCTCTGGTCTTGGCCATTGTGGAGAGGTTGGAGTCTGTTTGATTGAGTGTGTGGACAGGTGTCTTTTATACAGGTAACGAGTTCAAACAGGTGCAGTTAATACAGGTAATGAGTGGAGAACAGGAGGGCTTCTTAAAGAAAAACTAACAGGTCTGTGAGAGCCGGAATTCTTACTGGTTGGTAGGTGATCAAATACTTATGTCATGCAACAAAATGCAAATGAATTACTTAAAAATCATACAATGTGATTTTCTGGATTTTTGTTTTAGATTCCGTCTCTCACAGTTGAAGTGTACCTATGATAAAAATTACAGACCTCTACATGCTTTGTAAGTAGGAAAACCTGCAAAATCGGCAGTGTATCAAATACTTGTTCTCCCCACTGTATGTCCTAAATATGCGGAGAAAAGGAAATCAACAGATTCCAGAGAAGTGAAGAGAGTGTGTGGCGCCAGCTTGCTGCTTGAGGGCGTCGTAGTGTGAAGAGAGGACGGATGTGGCCAGACCTATGGGAGGTTGTGGTGAGGAGAAGAGGCACGGAGACAGGGAGAGAACCCCCTTCTCTTTGGATCAGTACGGATGGGACTCTTTCCGGCTCAGAATGCAGGTGCGGCTGGCAGAGACCGTGGCACTGCGAATGACCTCCATCCACCTGTACGAAGAGAAAGAGGCTTTTACATCCAGTAGACAAATATACTATCCACTGTACACAATACCAAATATACAGAAGTGTACTGTACCTCTCAAAGTTGTACACGCTCTCAGATCGGAAGTAGTAGACGTGGGATTTGAAATGCAGTTTGAAGACGTAGTCTTTGTGGATGTTTTCAGACTCAGTGGGGATGGTGACAGAGTAGCCCAACAGGGGGAGACTGGCCAGAGGATAGTCATCCTGGACGGATGGGAAAGAACCAAACAGTCAAGCATTCTGAATTTCATGGAGCTACTCACTTTCACTACGAATACACTTGATATCACTTTTGTACTTTGATGATGTACAGTATTTAAAAAAATCAGGCAAAATGCCCAGTGGCTACAGGTCATAGAACATGTGACAAAACAACACCGGTTCGTTCAGGTGGTGATTCTAATGGATTCGGGGGAGTTGTGCCTAAAGCGAGAGCAGATCATCTGGCATGGGAATGTGCATAACTCCCTTACATGGAACACGGATCTGAAATTCCACAGAGAGATAAACACTACTTGCTGAAGATCATGGATCATGAGCAGGAGGAAGGGAGGGGGTCTGCCCCAGCACACACGGCTGTACTTCTGGCCTTCACAGACTACATGGAAGGAGGGGGGGGGGGGGGGGGGGTCTCCATTCCTGTAGTTCTGGTCCTGGTTCTGTATCAAGCGTCTCAGAGTAGGAGTTCTGATCTAGGATCAGTTTAACCTTCATTTAGATCATAACGAATAAGATTACATGGACAGGGGGGACCTGATCCTAGATGTCATTCAACGCAGACCCCTGGTCTAGACAGATAGACAAACATGGCGGCAGGTAGCTTGGGCGGCAGGTATGGGCGGCAGGTAGCTTAGTGGTTAAGAGCGTTGTGCCAGTAACCGAAAGGTCGCTGGTTCTAATCCCTGAGCCGACTAGGTGAAAAATCTGTCGATGTGCCCTTGAGCAAGGCACTTAACCCTAATTGCTCCTGTAAGTCGCTCTGGATAAGAGCGTCTGCTAAATGACCAATTATTATTATTATTATTATTATTATAATTATTATGGCCACGAGGAGACCTGAGATGGTGCTCACCTGGTGGGTTTTGTAGAAGAAGAGGCTGAAGTTGGTGAAAACCACCCAGAGTTTCTGCCAACCGTTGCTGTTCTTGAACTTCCTCAGCAGGTTTCCTGACAGCTGATTCTACAGTAGAACAACGATTTACAAATCGGTGAACTTCATTTGTGTAAAATATAAATCATATAAATATATCATATAAAAAAAGGACATATGACAAAAACAAAAACAAGTAGAGGCAATTCCAACCAACATTTATATTAATGTATAAGGAATACTTCATGCATATGTGCTGCACTGTCAGCTCTGTAAATAAACCCACTGTGATTAAGCCTGGGGCCTCTGTTCACTCCTAACATTGGTTTATCTGAGGTAAGTACAGCTATAAACAGACAGCCTCCAGCCACAGTTTAAAGTCACTGAAATAACAGTGAGGTCACAGTGAACAACTGCCATCTAGTGGTGATAAAAAGCATTTACTGTAAACTGAACCATTTATACTGAACAAAAATTTAAACAAACATGTGAAGTGTTGGTCCCATGCTTCATGAGCCGAAATAAAAGATCCCAGAAATTTCCCATACACACAAAAAGCTAATTTCTCTCAAATTTTGTGAGCAAATTTGTTTACATCCCTGTTAGTGAGCATTTCTTCTTTGCCAAGATAATCCCATCCACCTGACTGACAGGTGTGGCATATCAAGAAGCTGATTAAACAGCATGATCATTACACAGGTGCACCTTGTAGCTGAAGAATATTTCTGTCTGTAATAAAGCCCTTTTGTGGGGGAAAAAGTCATTCTGATTGGCTGGGCCTGGCTCCCCAGTGGGCGGGTTTATGCCATCCTAGGCCCAGCCATGGCTGCTCCCCTGCTTAGTCATGTGAAATCCATAGATTAGAATTGTAACTGAGTAAAATTGTTGAATGTTGCGTTTATATTTTTGTTCAGTGTGTGTATATATAATATGCCATTTAGCAGATGCTTTTATGCGAAGCGACTTACAGTCACGCGTGCATACATCTTTACTTGTGGGTGGCCCCGAACCCACAATACCTGGCATTGCAAACGCCACGCTCTACCAACTGACTCATACAGGACCACCATTGTAGGCTACCACTAATTTCTCTTAGTTCATTTGTAGGTCTTTACAGATGAAAAGTTTTACACAAAAGCATTACACCTTTTCACCAACGACCTCAAAAGAAGATATAAAGGTGCTAGTACGTAAGGACAGTAATTCTACAACGCGATGGGGAGGCCTCTCCTCTCTCCCTGGATCCTTTACCTCTAGGCTCCTGCAGGAATCACTAAAGGAGAGGCTGTGAACTCGATACCAGCAAAATAAGAGACAGAGGCACTGGTCCCTGGCCACTGCAGGGCCACAAGGGCCTCGAGAGGGAGGCCTCTGAGTCACTGACTGGACTAGTCTCCTCTAGCACAGAGGACAGACAGACGGACACACAGAAGAGAGACAGAGGGAAAAGAGAGAGGGAGGGAGGGAGGGACAGAGACACAGACTGAGTACACACACATGCACCGCTAAGGCTAAACATGGAGGCTAACGGTGAGTCACGGCACGGCTGCGAAGGAGAGAAAAAAAGGAGCACAGCCACAGTAGAGATAAGAAAAGGAAAACACACTGG